>NW_026652279.1:69678909-69725409 GCF_009828535.3 Hylobates moloch | reverse complement strand
TTTTTCCAGCAACATTTATTAAGACTGTCCCTTCCCCAGTGCATGTTCTTGGAGTATTTATCTGTCTGTTGGCTGTAAATCTGCGGATTTATTTCTGTGTTCCCTATTCTGTTCCATTGGTCTATGTATCTTTTATTATGCTAGTGCTATGTTGTTTTGGTTACTATAGCTTTTTAGAATATTTTAAAGTCAGGTAGTATGATGCCTCCAGCTTTGTTATTTTGCTCAGGATCCCATTAGCCATTTGAAGTCTTTTGTGGTTTCCATATGAATTTTAGAATATATTTTTATTTCTGTGAATCATGTTATTAGTATTTTAAGAAGGATCACATTGAATCTGCAGGTCTCTTGGGGGACATGATCATTTTAACAATCCATAAACACAAGATGTTTTTCCATTTTGGGGTCTTCATCAATTTCTTTCATCAGTGTTTTATAGTTTTTATCAGAGATTTTTTTGGTCCTTGATTAAATTCATTGCTGGATATTTTTGTAGCTATTATAAATGAAATTGCTTTCTTGTTTTTTTTAACTAGCTTGTTAGTGGTTTCTAGAAATGTTACTGATTTTTGAATGTTGATCTTGTACCCTGCAATGTTACTGATTTTTTCTCAGTTATAAGAGTTTATTGATGGAATCATATATGACCTTCATTGTTTTGAAGTATGTTTCTTTCATACCTACTTTGTTAAGAGTTTTTATAATAAAGAAATATTAAATTTTAGCAAATGTTTTTTCTGCTTATGTTGAGTAGATCTTATAATTTTTCTCTTTCCTTCTATTTATGTGATATATCACATTTATTGATTTGCATGTGTTGAACCAATCTTGCATCTTTGGGATATATCCCGTTTGATCATGGTGTATATCATTTTTGAAGTGCTGTTGGATTTGGCTTGCTAGTATTTTGTTGAGGATGTTTGCATCTCTGTTCATTGCAGATATTGGCCTTTAGTTTTCTTTTTATTTTATGTCCTTGTCTAGTTTTGGTATCAGGGTAATGTTGGCCTTGTAGAATAAGTTCGGAAGCATTCTCAACTGTTTGATTTTTTGAAAGAGTTTAAGAAATACTGGTAGTAGTTCTCCTTTAAAATTTTGGTAGAATTCAGCAATAAAGCCATTTGGTCCTGGGCTTTTCTTTTTTGGAAGACTTTTTATTAATGATTCAATCTCATTACATGTTCTTGGTCTGTTCAGGTTTTCTGTTTCTTCCTGTTCAGTGTTGGTAAAATTGTATGTGTCCAGGAACTTACTCATTTCAACTAGGTTTACCAATTTGTTGATATGGGGAATTTAATGTTTACTTGTAAGGTTCTTATTGATAGGTTAAGACTTGTATAATTTCATTAATTGTTTTTAGTTTGTTTTGCATAGCTTTTTTTCTTATTGCTTGTCTTTGCAGTTTTGTGACTTTCTGTAGTGACAAGGTTTGATTCTTTTCTTTCTCAGTTGTATGTCTGCTCTACCAGTGAATTTTATATTCTCATGTGTTTTCATGATGGTAGTTATTGTCCTTTTGCTTCCAGATCTAAGAGTTTCTTAAGTATTTCTTGTAAGGCTGGCCTAGTGGTGACAAATTCCCTGTTTTTTCTTGTCTGGAAAAGACTATTTCTCCTTAGTTTCTGAAGGATAGCATTGCTGGGTACACTCTTCTTGGCTGTCAATATTTTTCTTTCTGCACTTTGAACATATTATCCATTGTCTCCTGGTATGTATGGTTTCTGCTGAGACATCTGCTGTCAGTCTAATGAGGGTTTTTTCATATGTGATTTGATGCTTTTCTGTTGCTATTTCTAGAATTCTCTCTTTGTCTTTTACTTGACAATTTGACTACAATGTGCCTCAGAGAGGACATTTTGGGGTTGAATCTATTGCAGAATTTATTAGCTTCTTGGATCTGGATGTTTTTAACTCTCTCAAGACTTACGAAATTTTCAGCTATTATGTTATTAAATAGGTTTACTATGCTTTCTTAATTTTTTTTTATTTTTAATCTCTTCTCCTTGGAACTCTTATAATGTGAATATGGTGATCCCTAAGTCCCAAAGGTTTTATTCTTTCTTTTTTTTTGTCTCTTCATGATTTCTTCAGCTGTAATCAACATCAGTGGTAACTGTAAATGCCTCAGTGACCCAGATTGCGGGTGTTTGTTGAGGCAGCAGTGTGGCTTTGTGAAGGAATAGGACTGCTGAGCAAGCCAGTTATTTGGCTCTGGAAGACTCCACTGGTCAAGGGAGTGGGGCCACCAGTGGTGGCAGATGCTGGGCAGAACAGTCCTTGGGCTCTAGGGGGCACATACAACAGCTTTTCTGGTTGTGGAGGCTGTTGTGGGTGCTGGGTGGTCAGTTCTTGGGTTCTAGGGGATGTCATGTCAGTTACGTGGGTCTTGGAAATGACCTCCCAGCTGTACTGGACCACTTCTTTTTGGGGATGCAGGGCACTGTGTAGCCTTAAGTGCTGTGGTCACATTTGTACCACTGATCTAGCTAGGGTCATGGTGTTCTGGCCTTTGGCATGGGCATAGTGAAATAAAAGGAGGCTCTTGGGAATGTGGAGATGCAGGGGCTCCCAGGTTACAATGCCCCATAACAGTGTCTCTCTTCTCAAAATAAAGTCACGCCATAGCAGCTTGCATCTTGGAGAGTAGGCAGGACCCTGCACGGGTTTCTTCTTTGGAGTAATGCAGCCACTTGGACTCCAGGGATCTTCTTATATGGCTCAGGGCCTGCGTGGAGTGTGATCTTTTTCTGTAGCTATGATTGCAGGTATTGGTAGTGGTAATGAACACTGCTAGAGATCTCCCCTTTACCATTTCTCTACAATCTTGGCTTGGTGCTTTACTTCTCTCTCTATGCTGCCATCTTGAGTTTTTGTACTTCAGAAGGCTATGTTGCTTCTTGCTGAATTCCAGTGTTCTCCCTTAGATACTTTACTTGAAATGTAGTTATGTACTTGTTGTTTTTGTCATTTTTTAGTGAAGAAAGACGAGCATTGGACACCTCCAGTCAGCTATCTGGATGACATCCATTACTTACACTTTGCTTTTCCTAAAAGCAGATACATTTATTTCATATTTTAAGACATAGGCTTAAATCAATCTTTTTTACAGAAATATAATTGTATTTACGTATTCACATGCTTTTGGCATTACTGAAGTGAAAGTACGTCAGTGGATAAAGTTGGTATTAATAAGTCTTCTACCTTAAGTTATATACAAGATCCTTTTAAAAAATACTCACTGCAGTTCATTCAGTATTGACTCTCAAGTTTAATAGGGACTTTAGATTAACTAAATATTTTAGACAGTAGGATATGCACAGAGATAAAACTCCACTTGGAACATATCTTTACTATTTCACACTTGTCAGCACAGCATCATGTAGATGACTCTCCTATATGCTCCCATAGCATTCTATTCTTCTTTTTATCAGAACACTAATAATAGCCTAAAGATTCATTTATTTACATGTCCCCTAATCTGTGAGCCTATTTTGATGAGATATTGTTCATTAATCTTTGTATTTTAGACAAAGCATCAATGCCTCATACCTAGTAAATTTCAAAGAGATCAGTAAATGAAAAAGTATTATTAAATAACATTGATTTCTTCTCTTTTAGTCCCTGGGAAAAACATTGCCCTCATATAATGTATACTGAAAGATCGTTTTATACTGAAAGATCTTTAAGCTAGAAAAAAATCATTGACCTCTACTGGTAAGATTTATTGTCACTGTACTCACTTGGGTTCATATTACTAAATTTTATAAAATGAAAAAAATATTGTTTCACTTAGGAAGAGTCGCTACCCATACCTGTTCAACAATCGGGAAGACAGGGTGATAGGTAGGGTATCCTGGCACTGCTGTCTTCTCTTCCGAAGATTAATCAGTAACATATTTCTCCTCAGGATCTACTAAGAAACCTAAGTTAGTTAAAATGGCCCAGAATTAAGTCTGAGAATTGGGACAGGTGACAAGAAGGGCAACAATTGCTGCTTTGGTAGAATCTGCTGCCACTGCTTTGATGAAAAGAGTTAAAATGGCAGGGGAGTGGTGGAAAGCCACAGTGTAGGCTTTGTAGAGGACTCTCAGAAGACTTGCCCACACTCAGAGATTCCGAACTGTCAAACAAAAAACTAGTACCATGGGTATATGCCACAACTTAAGTGTAGATCATCACCAGTGAGTCTGCAAAAGATGTAGTTACAATAAGTGCCTGAAAAATAGCTGATGGATTAAAAGACAGTTATCTCCTGCAGCACTAGAGAAGACTGTGAAAGAAAGGGAAAAACAATACCCTTAATGTTGATCACATGTTGTTTCATGTTGATTACAGAAAAATATTTATTCATCTTAGTTTTAAATGTAAATATAACTTCTTAATATTTTAAAAATATGCTCGGCAGTCCATATTTTGAATGTTCCCAGTGAAAAGAAGTGAATGTAATACAGATCCAGAAAATGTGTCTTAGAAAAATCAGGCTTCAATTGATCTCTATAGTCACACCAAAAAAATGTATATTATATTATTTGGGTTTCCTAAATGCTATATTATATTTAGAAATCTAAATAATCACATTTTATAGAGCTACCTTTATTTGAAAAATGAAAGAAAAACAGAATATGAAGCTTGTAATATAAATTTATTCTGGCATTTCTTTCTAATCATTTGTACCACCTCTACAAATACCAATCAAATATCTCAACTAAATTATTGCATTTATTTATTTATGCAACACATACTTTTTCATGACTACCTGTACAAAGCATAGTGCTAGTTACTGGAGATACACAAGTAAATAAGACAGATGCTATCATTCTTCTCACAGGGAACAGTACATAAATATTAATACTAGTTAAATTTTACAGAGGATGATTCTACAGTGCATTAATTTTAAAGCTTTTAAAAATTTTTATATCATGGTAATCAAGAAATGTGTAAATAATCTCCATTTCATAAATCACTCACTGTGCCTTAAATTGCCTGCCTGTACAAATATCAACAGTTCAATATCTTTATTTGCTTTTTTTTTTTTTGGAGATAGAGTCTTGCTCTGTCACCTAGGCTGGAGTGCAGTGGTGCAATCTCGGCTCACTGCAACCTCTGCTTCCCAGGTTCAAGTGACTGTCATGCCTCAACCTCCGAAGTAGCTGGGACTACAGGCATGCACCTCCACACCTGGCTAATTTTTGTATTTTTAGTAGAAATGGGGTTTCACCACATTGGCCAGGCTGGTCTCGAACTCCTGACCTCAAGTGATCCACCTGCCTTAGCCTCTCAAAGTGCTGGGATTACAGGCATGAGCCACCGTGCTAGGCCCTTAATTTACCTTCAATTGAAAAATATGTATGGTTTCTTCAGCTATATGATGAAATTTGTGAATTGAACATTTTATTTGGACAGCTCTAGCATTTCTAAGTAATAGTATAGACGATTTTCTATCACTTGTTCATATACTATTTTATATTTTTTATTTCATGATTATATATGATTTTGTGTGTCCCTAAAAATGAATATTTTCACTTATACAGACACACTCATTTGCACAATCTATACACCAGACCCAAGTCCTGCTATTTGCCATGGTGCATACCTAATTATGTGAAGCATTACTATCAATGCTGAAATGAACCACCTTCCACAGCTTTTGATTATCCTACTTTACGTTTTGGTTTTGGACCATTCATTCTATATGTATCCATTTGTCTTTTATTATCTTACTTTTATCTCCACAAGATAACACAGAAACTAAGCAAGACCACTGATAAACAGGAGAAGAAAAGGAAAACACTAACTTTTAAAGAGGGAAAAAGAAATATACATTCTGTGTGTAAGGGTACAACATTTCAGTTCTAGTGTAATCCAGGTACCAAGAAAGCCATCAGTGAAAAAGAGCTGTCTAAGTCTAAAAGCTAGTCTAAGCAACTCAACTGGTGATAATGTGGTAAGAGCATATCCATTTTTGTTTTCAAGAAGGTAGTATGTTAGTTTGGAGAAATGAGACATTTTTCTCTTCACATCACCTGTCAGCTGGAGGTAAAGAAGGACATAAAGTATGACAGATTTAGATTTGATGAGTAAGAAATCAAGTCTGACAGGAATTAGCTATTGTCTGGAAACAAATTTAAATAATTAAGATGTTCCCCCCTTACATGATGTTGGTAGCTGCAGTGAGTGTAAAAGTAACCAACAGCCAAGAACAGAAAGCACATGGCACCTGGCATGTCACTAGTAGAGAAAATGCATTGGTTCTCAGCAAAACAGTTATGAAGTTCTTCATCACGGCAGAGCCTCTTTCCGTTGCTGGCTCCATAGTAATATAATTGTATACAAGCACCATACAACATATATGGCAACCAGATTACTTATATCTGGTTTCACCTATTTTCAGATGAAAATCAGCTTCAAAATTTAGTAGCTGTTTAACCTTGAACAATTCACTTAACTTCTCTGTATTGGGAATAGTAATAATAGGATATACTTTATAGACTCAAGTTTCTGCATATGGGTAGCCAGTTATCCCAGCATCATTTATTGAATAAGGGGTTCCTTTTTTGTCAACTTTGTGGAAGATCAGATGGTTGTAAATGTGTAGACCTATTTCTGGGCTCTCTACTCAGTTCCATTGGTCTATGTGTCTGTTCTTGTAGCAGTACCATGCTGTTTTGGTTACTGTAGCCTTGTAGGATAGTTTGACATCAGGTAACGTCATGCCTCCAGCTTTGCTCTTTTTGCTTAGGATGTCTTGGCTATTCGGGTTCTTTTTGGGCTCCACATGAATTTTAAAATAGTTTTTTCTAGTTATTTGAAGAATGTCATTGGTAGATTGATAGGAGTGGCATTGGATCTATAAATTGCTTTGAGCCGTATGGTCAGTTTAATAATATTGATTGTTTCTACCCATGAGCATGAAATGTTTTTCCATTTGCTTGTATCATCTCTGATTTCTCTGAGCAGTGTTTTGTAGTTCTACTTGTAGAGATCTTTCACCTCCCTGGTTAGCTGTAATCCTAGGTATTTTATCCTTTTGGGAGTGCCTTTCTGATTTGGCTCTTAGCTTGGCTATTGATGTTGTATAGGAATGCTAGTGATTTTTAAACATTGATTTTGTATCCTGAGACTTTGCTGAAGTTGTTTATCAGCTTAAGAAGCTTTTGGGCTTAGACTATGGTGTTTTCTAGATATAGAATCATGTCATCTGCAAACAGTGATAGTTTGACTTCCTCTCTTCCTATTTGATGCCCTCTGTTTCTTTCTTTTGCCTGATTGTTCTGTCCAGGACTTCCAATACTATGTTGAACAGGAGTGGTGAGAGAGGGCATCCTTGTCTTGCACTGGTTTTCAAGGGAAATGTTTCCAGCTTTTGCCCATTTGGTATGATGTTGACTGTGGGTTTGTCATAGGTGACTCTTAATGTTTTGAGGTATGTTCCTGCAATACCCAGTTTATTGAGAGTTTTTAACATGAAACGATGTTAAATTTTATCAAAAGCCTTTTCTGCATCTACTGAGAGACAATCATGTGGTTTTTGTTTTTAGTTCTGTGTATGTGATGAATCATATTTATTGATTTGTGTATGTTGTACCAACCTTGCATCCCTGGGGTGAAGCCTACTTGATTATGGTGAATCAACTTTTTTATATGCTTCTGGATTCCGCTTGCCAGTATTTTGTTGAGGATTTTTGCACTTTATAGACTTGGTGAGGATTAAATGAATCAATCATATACGTAAAATATTCAGAACAGTGCCTAACACATAATTATCACTACGTACATATGAACTACTACCACTATTTGTTTACATACATACCATGTATATACACTCATTTACATACACACCTATACTATTGTTGATGTTTTACAAGAACAGAATTATATTACACACTTTTACACATCTCAGTTTTTCACTCGAGAAGTGAATAAGACCTTCTGGAAATTCCTCCAAGTCAAATAACTCTATGTCATTCTTTTTAATGACTGCACACTGTGCCACAGTCTTTCTTTAAACCAACACATAAAGAGATTAATTCCATTCCAGGTTTTTGAAAGTCATGGGCGGTAGCATGCTCTGCTAAGATACTTTCCAGCCTATAATGAGAAGATAAGACTTCCTGGGATCAGCCTATACATGTATTCCACTGGCATCATTTTCTATATTGCCACCTCAAATTTCTATTGGTCAGCTTTTCCAGTGTCTGGGAAAACTGTTCCTGCTGTGTGTCACTTCATAATATCTGGCTCGTCTTTGGCCCACATCCCTAGTCTTCTTCCCCATGCTTCTTTCTAATCCACAAGCTATTCATCAGTGAGCTATCTTGACCTACATGAACCCCTGTACAGTAACTGTTAATCAAAGCATATCAAGAAAACACTAGGGAAGTAACAGTAATAGAGAATGAATGAAAGAGAAAGATGGTGTGAAAAATAACAATAAGGGTTAGCACATGCTGAGAGTTTAACATTGCCAAGCACTGTGCAAAGTTGTAGCGTACACTGTTCGTGTTCCACCTTAATCCTGTCATATCACTAATACCCACCCTCTGTCCCCACTCCAACAGTCCACATCTATGACTCTCCATGGAGGACTGCCCTTGACCACCTGGAACTGCTTTGTCTCTGTAAAAAGAACCAGAAGTGCTTGGGAGTTTTTATTCTCTCATCTCAAGGCAAAAGCTAATGACTGGCTAGTGCAGTCAAGAAACTCCAGCTCCTGTGCATCAGTCATGACGATTCTAAGGTGCTATTTAGGGTCATGCAGAAACTAACTTCAGTGGGACTTTACAAGAAGTCACACCTTTGCTTGACTTCGTCTCTGACTCCTTTGTTGATTTCTCCCAAGATGACTTCAACAATCACTTCCATGCAAATCTTCATTCCAGGATCTGTCTCTGAGCAATCAAAAATAAGACTGAAGCACTTTGCAATGCTGTATCTCTTTTAATCTTCACATCACGCCAAGAGGGAAGTTAAGAAATTTACCTCACAGCCTAAGAAGTACAGAGTTGCATTAAAAATTCAGAATGTCTGAATTTAAAGCTCATACTCTTAACTGTTTTTGATTTTCATTTTGAGACAGAGTCTCACTTTGTCACCCAGGCTGGAGTGCAGTGGCACCATCACAGCTCACTGCAGCCTTGACCTTCTGGGCTCAAGTGATCCTCCCACCCCGGCCTCACAAGTAGCTGGGACCAAAGCCCTGTTCCACCAGACCCAATTAATTTTCTTCATTTGTTTATAGAAACACTACATTGCCCAGGCTGGTCTTGAATCCCTGGAATCAAGTGATCCTCCTGACTTGGCCTCCCAAAGTGCTGGGATTATAGGCGTGAACCACCATCTCTGGTTCTTAACTGTTACTTCACAAACACTGGACTCTAAAAGCAGAGGCAACAACATAAGAAGCACTAACAAAGACCCAAAAATTAAGAGAAAAGAGAGGGATTGTGGGTAGCATCCTACTTCCTCCATACTCCCATCATTGTCTCCCGCCAACAGGTTCCATTGTTGGTGACTCTGCATTGCACTGGCTGCTCTTTGAGAGTCAATTTCAGTCTTATTTCCTCTCAAAGGAGAGCAGGGAACTTATCTCCATTTCCCCCAGTTTTTACCTAAATAATTCCACCAGGGTGAGGCTCCTGCAAGTGTCTTATCCTCATTAAAGATCTTCCACTAAATGACAAAGAAAAAAAAGGTCTTCCGCTAAATGAAACTGCTTCACTCAGCCAAAAGACCTACCTCCAAAATTGGAAATCAACTACTTGAAAATCCTAACTGGGTTAAAATTTTCTATCTAATGTACTCAAATTAAAATTTAAAGTTAGAGAATAATCTAAAAACAAACCATTTCACTGTTTCATTAATTTTCCATTTTGTTGAAAAATATTCTGAAATCATAAAATTATGAGAGGTTTTATTTAACATCTCTGTGTTAGAAGTTTATTTAATGGGCAGCAAGTGAAATGCTTTGGAAAAAGAAATTATTTTCTCTGAAAAAAAATTTGGCTTAATAACATTTCCCCACATTTTTAGGATTTTTTTTTTTTTTTTTAGATGGAGTCTCGCTCTGTCACCCAGGCTGGAGTGCAGTGGCATGATCTCAGCTCACTGCAACCTCCGCCTTCTGGGTTCAAGCGATCCTCCTGCCTCAGCCTCCTGAGTAGCTGGGATTACAGGTGCCCACCACTACGTCTGGCTAATTTTTCTGTATTTGTAGAGATGGGGTTTCACCATGTTGGCCAGGCTGGTCTCAAACTCCTGACCTCAAGTGATCCTCCCACCTTGGCCTCCCAAAGTGCTGGGATTACAGGCATGAGCCACTGCACCTAGCCTATTTTTAAGATTTTTTAATATTTGTTGATGCCTTCGGTCTATCACACACCCCAAATAATATATTTATACTTTGAGAAGTTTTACACAAGAATAATTTTCTAAAAGAATAAAATTGTGCATTCAGTATGCTAAGTTTTTGTCTTCTATTGTAACTTCTTAAATATAGGAAGTTAAGCAAAGATTTGTAAATGGCACTATAGAATACAATTGTGTTCAACTGAAGGATTAATAATTTTGCTTTCTTCCTCTAAGCCACTTGAGTCTCCATGACTGCTTTAGGACTTATCTTTTTAAAAATTTTATCATCTAGTTATTAACCACATTGCAGAATATAATAAACATTTAATTTTTTAATAAATGAATAAATAAATTAGAAAAAGATAATTTTTGTAACACTCCAATAAGATACCACAGACTGGAGGTAAAATCTGTGATGTTTCTGACCACGGTTTCAGCAAAAGATCTGTAAGATGGTAAATTATAAAATAAAAAATAAGAGCTAGAGTGAACTTTGGAGCACAACAATCTATAATTTAGTTGATTTCATACATTAAATCACGGAGCATAACAACTGAAATATTTTGTTTGGGGATTCAGGACAGCCAGAGCTCTTACTAGCAAGCCTGTTTACTGCCCACTAGGAGATTTACCCACACAAGTCCATTCATTTGACTGAGATACTCATTTCATCTCTAAACACCTCTATGCACACAAACTAGAAAACCTAGAAGAGACAAATAAATTCCTAGACTCTACACCCTCTCAAGACTGAACCAAGAAAAATTGATTCCCTGAACAGACCAATAATGAGCTCCAAAATTGAATCAAAATAAATAGCCTACCAACCAAAAAAATCCCAGAACCAGATAGATCCATAGCCAAATTCTACTAGATGTACAAAGAAGAGCTGGTACCATCCCTGTTGAAACTACCCAAAAAAAAATAAAGAGGAGGGACTCCTCCCCAACTCATTCTATGAGGCCAGCATCATCCTGATACCAAAACCTGCCAGAGACCAACAGAAAGAGAAAACTTCAACCCAATATCTTTGGTAAACATTGACGCAAAAATCCTCAACAAAATACTTGCAAACTGATCCCAACCAGCTAATGCTGGGAGTTGAGGACCACAGCTTTCTGCCTCTAGTCGGCCCTCGGCTTCCCCAAGAAAATTGAAAGTGGAAGCTCGTTCTAGGCAGACAAATGCTCCCAACCCAGAAGGGTTGGGGGTTTTTAGAAAGCCCTGAGTCTTAAGTCTAGCAGGCATGCTAATCGTTTTTAACTGGCTGACCGGTGCCCAGTATTTTCCTCGAATTCTAATTAAGGATAGGACAGAATAGCAAGTGAAAGTGGTCAAATATTACTCACCACTTTAGAGGTCCCTTCATTGTCGCCAAAATGTTACTGGGGGGGTCCTTGCTCCCAGAGCTCCCAAGATGGTGGTGGGCCACTTCCAAAATGGCGGCAGGCCACTTCCAAGATGGTGGCAAGCCTCGTGTTCTCTGATTTTGGGTTCTTGGCCTCACGGATTACAAGGAATGGAACCTTGGGCCACGCAGTGAGTGCTGTAGCTCTATTAGAAGCCGTGGGTCACGGAAGAGAACCGTGGAACCCAGTGACTAGTGTTCAGCTCCATTAGGATGAACACAGGCACTTAGCCATGCAGGAACAATGGCAAGCCTTTAGCCAGATCGGGAGTGGCAATGGGCGCCTCACTGGATCAGGAGCACAGCAGACACCCTGCCAGATCCAGAGGGGTGGAAGTCAGCGGCGGGTGTGCGACAGCAGCAAATGGCAGTGGTGGATGGTGAGCAAAAGCTCAGCTCAATCCGTAAGAAACACAGACCAGAAGAGAGTGCAGTTGCAAGATTTAATAGCGTGAAAACAGAGCTCCCATACAAAGGGAGGGGCCCCAAAGAGAGTAGCCTGAAAAATAATTTAAAAATATAATCAAATAAAAGAAACTGAAGTCTTGTAACCAAAGAACATAACATTTTCTAATAGGCAAAAATCATTTATTTTTATTTATAAGAATAAAACAAATACAAGTTTTTCTAACTTTCCTAAAATCAAATGCTTATCTACACTAAAGAAAATTTAATGTACCTAATACATATAGATGAAAAGATAGAGGTAATTTACATATATATATATATATTTTTTTTTTTTTTGAGGCAGAGTCTCACTGTCATCCAGGCTGGAGTGCAGTGGCACAATCTCGGGCTCACTGTAACCTCTGCCTCCCAGTTCCAAGCGATTCTCCTGTCTCAGCCTCCCAAGTAGCTGGGGTTACAGGTACGTGCCACCACACCCGGCTAATTTTTGTATTTTTAGTAGAGTCGGGGTTTCACTGTGTTAGCAGGATAGTCTCAATCTCCTGACCTCATGATCCACCCGCCTTAGCCTCCCAAAGTGCTGGGATTACAGGCATGAGCCACTATGCCTGGCCCATATATATTATTAAATCAGAGAAAGGAATGAAGAAGGAGCAATAGTTCTGTCCCTAAATACTCTGAAGAGTTAATTTTATTATTTAATCGTTGTGTTGAAATGGTTGTGAATATTTTGAATCTAAGAATAAATTTTGCCTTTCTTTTCAAGTGTGTCTTTCAATGAGTTATCTTTGAATTCTTATTAAAATAAAACATTTTAAACTTAGCAATTTGTGGTGTTTTAACATATTTTTGCCTTTAAAGTAATATTAATGCTATCATAATATTTTCTTCTCATCATTCATTCAGAGAAATCTGAAATTTTTATTACTGGAAGGACTATGCTAAATAGAAGTCTTTTCATTCAAATCTTATTAACTTAAATGTTAAAGTACAAGAAAAAAGTGGTTTGGGCAGATAAGATGACATCATTATATGTGGACTACTAGAATAGTTCTCTCTTAACAAACGAGTGAAAAATAAATTTTTCCTCTCAAAGTCTGAAGTTGTAATTTTTTAAGTGTAGGGGGGTATTGATAATTTCCTTTTTTTAATGAACTTTAAGAGAACTATTTTCATATACAGTATTACATAAAGTCATAACATTTAGAAACATAGAAATGTTACTGTTAGTTATAACTACACATGTCAAAGGTACAAAAAATATGAGAGAGCATCTATAGCATGGTATGTAAAGGCTTGAGTAGTGGACCCCAAAAGGCCAGCAATAGCCACTTCCTAGTTGTAATCCATTGGGTAAAATAAGATAATAACATCCACTGTGGAGGATTTTGGGGTGAAGATTAATTGACATAATGTATGTAAAAACTAAAATGTTTGACACAAAGTAACTGCTCAAAAATATTAATCATCTTTATATTTATTATATCAAAACTATTGTTTATTGATAAGCATAGTTAAATTTGATTAAAAAATGCTAATATATCTTTCTTAACACACTCAAATCGAATAATGTTGATATGTCACTTTAAATTTGTCTTAATAGTGCAAAATCAACATTTGAGTTTGTCAGGCTGAAATTTTCTGCTATTTTTAAAAATGTATTAAACTACTCATATCCTATGTTTTTGTCAAAGAGTGAAAAAAAATCCTATCTAATATTACTAATCTTGGATGTTTATTCCATTGAAAAAAATATACTCTGAAAAATGTTATGAAACATTAAGGCTTATCCTATCATCTTAGAAAAGTAAAGTAAAATGAAGTATTTAGCCTTCAATTTTAACGATTCTGAATCATAAGTTTGACTATTTTCAGTGCCTCATTCACTTCGGCTGGCCTGCCCCCAATTTTCAGAGCATCCTAATTAATTATTATACCTTCTGTGAACTAAATGAACTTGAAAGACCAAAAGGTAGCTATAGTTAATTAGAAAGGAGAGGTCACTAGAATAAAGAGGCTCCAAGACATTGTATTTTATTGTATCTAAAAATGTATTTATTTATCCTGTTAAATTACTTCTTCCTAACATTTATGCATAAATTGAAACTCTCAAGTAAGAGAGTCACATTTCAATTCTCCTGGCAGGTAGAATTCTTTTTTATACGTTTTTTTTTTTTTAAGACAGGACCTCACTCTGTTGCCCAGGCTGGAGTGCAGTCGCATAGTCACAGCTCACTGCAACCTTGACATCCTGGATGCAAGCAGTCCTCCTGCCTCATCAGCCTCCCAAGTAGCTGGGACTACAGGCTC
Organism: Hylobates moloch; assembly: GCF_009828535.3. NCBI lineage: Eukaryota > Metazoa > Chordata > Mammalia > Primates > Hylobatidae > Hylobates > Hylobates moloch. The sequence goes on along the minus strand of NW_026652279.1, from coordinate 69,710,936 downwards.
ACACCGAAATAAGCTAATTTTGCTTATTTTTTGTAGAGAGGGTTCTGCCGTGTTGCCCAGGCTGGTCTCGAACTCTGGGGTTCAAGTGATTTGCCCACCTCGGCCTCCCAGCTTTGGGATTCCAGGCATGAGCCATCTTGCCCAGTCTTTTTTATATACTATTATTTTAATATTAGTATTTGAGAACTATTCTGAGAAGACTTTAATTTTTAATGTTATGCCATGTTTGTAGTACCAATAGCCATATTATAGAACCTTGCTTTAGGAGTACTGAATAAAGCACAACAACCCTCTTGAATCTGTTAAACACTAAAATCTTATTCAGCAGTGTATTTATTTTCAGGTCAGTTTCATAAACCATCCTGTTGTAAACCAAATCGCATATTTATTTATATTCTATCAATGTTTAGCTCTGCTGAGATTTTGGAAATGACTGTTTAAAAAAATGTCTCAAACTAGACTTGAATTTGATAAAGTGTATATGTAAATTTGTTCTTCAAAGCCAAAAGAGTTTGTATATACACAGACAAACACACACACACACACAATGATAGAAGTTAATTGTATTGCCAAGTAAAGCAAAGATCCTTTAGGGTAGTTTCTAACACTGTCTTACAAATAATTTCATTTTAACTACTTAGGCAATTATTAATTACTTAAGTATCTCTACTTCTGACAGCTCAGTCAGTTTCTAATAGCAGCAGCTTAAAAGTCTGACACTGCATATCTAGAAAAGGTCTTTGTAAGGTATAAATCACAGCTTCTTCTACCCAGTCCTTAGCAGAAGAGGACTCCTTCAGAAAGACAGGCTCCTTTAAAGGAATACAATTTTCCTTCAAGTCTGATGTATGTGTTAGGGAAAGAAGTGACATTGAGAAAGCAAACAGTTTAATAGCACGTTATAAAGTTCAAATAAAAGCCACAATTATCTCTCCTTTTTATTTCTTGAATCCAGAAGGGATGGCTGACGGTCTTTTTGTTTCTTATTGCCACTTCCAGATCTTTGCCTTCTCACCATGACTCCAAAATCCCCTCCCTCTTGAAACCCACACCATCTCCTTTTACATCACCCTTCCTGTAACCACTCTAATTACCATCTACTGACCTAAATATCAGAGGCCATAGTTTTCAAGTAAGTCTTCATTTTCTTTCATTTTCTGTGAGAGCCCTTGGGAATTCAAAACATAAGACAATGTCACCTCACAGTTCCCAATTCGAGCAATGTCTTGGTCTACTTTATGTTGCTAGAAAGGAGTATCTGCAGCTTGGCAACTTATAAAGGCAAGAGGTTTATTTAGCTCATGGTTCTGCAGGCTAGACGAGAAGCTTGGGCTGGTATCTGCTCAGCTTCTGATGAGGGCTTTTGTGCTACCTCAAAACATAGCAGAGAAAGTCAAAGGGGAAGCAGGCATCTATGAGGAGGAGCCAAACTGGAGGCACACCCTAGCTTTGTAACAGTCTTCTCTCCCAGGAACTAATTCATTCCCTTGAGAACCAATGTATTCTTGCAAAAGCAAGAACTCTTTCACTACTTCAAGAATGGCCCCAAGCAATTTATAAGAGATCTGCCCAAATGACCCAAACACATCCCACTGGGCCCCACCTCCCAATACTGCCAAACTGAAAATAAAATTTCAACATGATATTTGGTGTAAACAAATAAACAATATGCAAACCATAGCAAACAACTTTTGTATATATTCTATTTTATCCTCTCACAAGTTCTGTCTTGGACTTCCTTATTACATCAATCTAATCCATTGAAAACCTAATTCCAAAATCTGGTACTCTAAAACCATCTTTTTTTCTTTCAACGCTTCATTCATACGTAACCAAGTGACTCCTTCCGGTCCTTCACTTGATCAGGATGCCCTGATGTCATTTTTTTACAGATTTATCTTAGACCTCAATAATGATAGTGTCAACTTTAAAAAAAGGAAGGAATAAAGAGTATTATTTCTAAATATATTGAGTTTACTTGAGAATAAAAAGAATGATTATAATCTGGAATACATGGAATGGCAAGCCATCATTGCATTTGGTATGGGAAGGGGAAAGGGGAGCTTTTACTGCAAACAAAAAAAAAATTATATATGCTGCTTAGAAACAGATTTCATTGGTTTCAGCGGTTCGAAGTCAGAGTTGTTGTCAATTCATTGGTGGAGATGTCATTACTGGTCAAGTGTTCTTTAAGAACACTGTCTGAATTAATACAGTCCTACATAATGTCTAGTGATAAGCCTTATCAAAGCAGGAAATGCATTAAGGGTATTTAGACAGTCCTTGGAAACAAGTTCCTATCTCAGATATAAATGCATCTCCTCTCTTTCTGTCCTTCCTGGCCCTATTTTGTCTGGGTCTAACAAAAGTGATTTCATCCTGGTATCTGCAACTTTCACATTAGTTCTGCTTTCAGAAGCCTCCACTGTCTCAAATTTCCCCATCCAACAGCCAACCTCCGAAACTTGGAAAACCCTAACAACTGTTTTACTCCCACTCCAATACTGCTAAGTGCAAGAGGATTCAGGTTATATATGATCTCTGTGATTTCAGACTGTAAGTTTTTGCATACCATTCTATCAAAGATATCAAGCATAATGTCTAAAACATATTATTTATAACAGGATTACCATGAACAACAATAGTTATATATTAAAGTTTACTATGTGCTAGACACTGTACAGTTTAGATGTATCATTTTAGTTAATCCTCTTAGCAATCCTATGAGGTCAATACCATTACCCTTCTCATAATAAAAATAAGTAAAATAAGCATGAGGACGTTGACACCATTCAATAAATACTTGCTAAAGAAATTGAAGTGTGTTGGTACATTACCCCAGAATTGTTTTAATAGACTTTATTTTTAGAGCAGTTTTAGATTCACAGAAATATTGATTGGAAGTTACAGAAATTTCTCACATACTACCTGCCCCATACATGTATAGCCTCTTCCATTATCAACATCCCCCACAAGAGTAGGATATTTGCTACAACTGATGAACCTACATTGACACATCATCATCAAGAGTCCATAGTTTACGTTAGGGTTCACTCTTGATGTTGTACATTCTGTAGATGTAGGCAAATATATAATTATATGCATATGTATATGATGGATATATATATCCATCATTTTAGTATCATACAGAGTAGTTTCACTGGCCTAAAAATCCTCTATACTCTGCCTGTTCATCTCCTCTTGTTTCCTGGTAGTGATCTTTGTACTGACTCCGTAGTTTTGCCTTTTCCAGAATGTCATGTAGTTGGAATAATGCAGCGTGTAGTATTTTTGGATTGGCTTCTTTCATTTAGTAACATGCATGTACATTTCTTCTGTGTCTTTTCATGACTTGATAGCTTATTTCCTCTTAGCACTGAATAATTGTCCATTGTCTGGATGTACCACAGTTAATCTATTGACCTACTCAAGGAAATCTTGGTTTAGTTTTTTTTTTTCAAAGTAGCATTAACTCATATCCTCTCAAGTTGAGTCCTGATATCAATATTTAAAATAGACAAGGTCACATTCTACATTGACTCAGGTAAGACTTGAATGAAACATGTTTATATTTTACTAACTTGCAACAACAAAATGTAACTATTTTAAAATTTATTTTTTAACAACAGCAATAATTAGACCTTTTTAATATTTATCAGTTTTTATACCTGGCCTTATAGTTTCTAAAGCATTTAATTCATCCCCAAAGAGGAACTGAGGCTACCAGAATTTCAGAATCTCATTAATACAATACAATACAGATGTTGATATGGAAACAGGCAGACTCGGGGAAACCTCTTTGAGCCTCACTTTTCTCATCTATAAAATGAGGATTAAAAATAGTGTCTTCCTCATAAAAATATTTTAAGATTTAAAGACAAGTACAAAAAGTGCTAAAACATTGTCAGCATCAGTAAATTGCAATCAGCCCTAAGGGCAATAAAGGAAATGATACCTTCATGTAGAAATTTAAAAACCTGTTTCTCAAACTGTTTTGCATCATTTGCAATTTACACGTGTAATTTCTGACAAAATTCTGAAAATCATTAATGCATAGAATAAAGCAAGTCACCAGGAACTTTTTTTAAATATTTGTAATCAATATAATGCAAGCTTTGGGATGGTGAAAAGCAATGGTCTAAATCCCAATTGCTTTCTCCAGAGGCAGCTACTTCTATGCCTTTTTACTTGTTTTTTTCTCATGCTAATTACACTACATTTTCAGCCATACAAGGACACATAAAAGTTACCTCATGTATATTTTCTACAATTACTTGAGTATGTTTTTCATCAAAATAAGTAATAACTAAGAAAAATGAGTATACAGGCTTACAGAAATCATGTAATCAATCTATATATCTCAACGTATATAAAAATCAACTCAAAATGTATTAATGTATTAAAGACTTAAAACATAAGACATGAAACTACAAAACTACTAGAATAAATATAGGGAAAATATTTCAGGACATTAGTCTAAGCAAAGATATTATAACTAAGACTTCAAAAGCACAGGCAACAAAAACAAAAATAGAGAAAAATGAGGGTATATTAAACTAAAAATTTCTGCACAGCAAAGAAAACAATCACCAGATTGAAGAGACAACCTGTTGAATGGGAGAAGACGTTTGCAAACTATTTATGTGACAAGAGATTAATACCAGAAAATATAAAGAACTCGATTTAACAGCAAAAAAAAAAAAAAGAAAAGAAAATAGTGAGCAAAGGATCTGCATAGATATCTTACAAAAGAAAACATACAAATGGCCAACAGGTATATGAAAAACTGCTCAACTTTACTAATCGTGAGGGAAATGCAAGTCAATGAAATATCATCTAACCCCAATTAGAATGGCTATTACCAAAAGGACCAAAAAAAAAAAAAAAAAAAAATGCCAGCAAGGATGCAGAGAAAAGGGCATACTTATACGTTGCTGGTGGGAATGTAAATTAGTACAGCCATTATGGAAAGCACTGGGAGATTTCTTCAAAAACTAAAAATGGAACTACTATGTAATCTAGCAATCTCACTACTAGGTATTCATCAAAAGCAAAGAAAATCAGTATATCAAAAGGATACCTGCACCCCCATGATTAATGCAACGCTATTCACAATAGCCAAAATATGGAATCAACCTAAGTGCCCATCAATGGCTAAATAGATAAAGAAAATGTGGTAAATATACATAATGGACCATTATTCAGTCATTAAAAGAAGGAAATCCTGTCATTTGCAGCAACATGGATGAAAATAAAGGTCATTGGCCGGGCGCGGTGGCTCACGCTTGTAATCCCAGCACTTTGGGAGGCCGAGGCGGGCGGATCACGAGGTCAGGAGATCGAGACCATGGTGAAACCCCGTCTCTACTAAAAATACAAAAAATTAGCCGGGCGTGGTGGTGGGCGCCTGTAGTCCCAGCTACTCAGAGAGGCTGAGGCAGGAGAATGGCGTGAACCCGGGAGGCGGAGCTTGCAGTGAACCGAGATTGCGCCACTGCACTCCAGCCTGGGCGACAGGGCAAGACTCTGTCTCAAAAAAAAAAAAAGAAAAGAAAATAGAGGTCATTATGGTAAGTAAAATAAGACAGACATACAAAGACAAATGTCAATGTTCTAACTTACATGTGGAAGTTTAAAAAGTTAATCTCATGGAGGTAGAAAATAGAATGATACTTACCAGCGACAGGGAATGGGTGGCGAGGTGGTGGGCAGGTGGAGACAGCATAGAGAGGTAGGTTAATAGATACAAATGAACAGTCAGCTAGAAGGAGTAAGTTGTAGTGTTTGATAGCACAGTGAGATGACTATAGTTAACAGCAATATACTGTATATTTCAAAATAGCTAGAAGAGAAGATATGAATGTTCCCAACAAAAATAAATGATAAATGTTTGAGGTGATGTATATCCTGAATCACTTGACTTGATCATTACACATTGTATACATTTATCAAAATATCACTTGTACCCTATAAATATGTGTAAATATTATGTATCAATTAAAAAGTAGGAAAACTAGAAGCTCTAAGAAAAGCAAAAGCTGATAAAGAGATGTATAATATTAGTAGCCACTGGTTCTGCAATAAATAATATTTACATAGACACGATTGTGTATTTGATTTATAACTTTTAGATTAAACCTGTTCTAAGCTATGTAAACTTAATAATAAGAAAATTGAGAAATATTATGAACTTCAACAATGTAAAGCAAAAGAAAATTTAAGGGATCAACAGGGGTTGATGAATATCATTTCACACAGTACAGAGTCAAAAACTACATTTGTTGTTAATGAAAACAAAGAGAAAATTGATAGAGTGTTACTGAAAGCCATGAAGATAACCAATTAAAACATTTTAAATACGGATATAAACATGTAAGAAGAATGGGGCTTAGCAGGTGGAATAATGGAAGTAATAAACTAAGTCATCATCTATCACAGCAAAAATTCAATAGGTTATTTCTGACACAAACTTTTTTAAAGAAGTGAAAGGAACTTATTAAACTTTCAACTCATTTTCCTGTTTTCAACCCCATTCAACATGACAAGTAGTGTTTGTAGATCTTTCTGGTGTCTCCAAGATAAACTTGCTCAATTTTATGCTATATTCTGCTTGGAGAATGTTCTGGACTGTAGCTACCCCTGCTTTATTGTCTCAGTTATTTGGTGTCCATCTGCTTTGTTTTTTGCCTCACCTACTTTATTGAGGAATAATTTGCATAAGATAAATTATATCAATTTAAAATGCAAAATTCTATGAATTTTAATGGTTGTGTATATCCTGAAGCCACCACCATAATCAAAATAGACATTCAAACCACCTTTAAAAGATTCCTCAGTTTTCTTTGCAGTCCTTCCCTGCCTTTGTCTCTGGACCCTGGTAACCATTCATCTGCTTTTTCGCACCTATATTAGTTTCGTTTTTATGTAAGTAGTATAATACAAAATGGACCCTTTTTATGTCCGGCTTCTTTAACTCAGCATAAGGATTTTGAGATTCATCCACGTTGCATGTATCAGTAGTTTCCTGCTTTGTACTAACTGATAAGTAGCATTCAATTGTATGAATGGCACATCCTTTTTATCCATTCACCATTGATGAATTGGGTTGTTTCGAGTTTGAGGCTATTATGAATACGGTGAATATTCATGTACAGGATATTCTGTGGACATATGCTTCCATTCCTCATGGGTAAAGTCCTTGCAGTGGAATGGCTGGGTCATATTGTCAGACATCTTTGTTTAGCCTTCTTTAAAAATGCCAAATAGTTTTCCAAAGTAGTTGTACCATTTTATATTACTATTAATAATGCATGAAGATTCTGTATGCTCCATATTTCCACCAGTGTAAGTATTTTTAATCCTTTTATCATCAGCCATTCTAATGAATATAAACTGGAATTTCATTATCATTTAAAATTGTATTTCCCTGAAGACTGTGATGTTGACCATATTCCCTGAGATTTGGACTATTCAAATATCTTCTTTTGTGAGGTATCTCTTTAAATTTTGTGTCTATTTTTAAGTGAGTTTTTTTATGAGTTATTAGTCTTATTGTTAACTTATAAGAGATCTGTATATGGTCCAGATACAAATATTTTATCATGTAATTAATTCCCACGTCTTATGGGTATTGTCTCCCATTCTGTGGCTTGACTTTATTTTTTAACAGTTTTTTAGAAATCGGAAGCTTTATTACACTTTGGTAAAATCAAATTTAATGATTTTTCTTCCACAATAATTTGTATTCCTTTATACTAAAGGGACCTTTGCTTAATCTAAAGTAGCTAAAATTTTCTCCAGTGTTGTATTTGATATGTTTTATAGTTTTCACTTTTATGTCTATGATTCAAGTTAATTTTTGTGTATCTGTAAAGAATTGATAATCATTATTTTTCATATGGATAACCAGGTATTTAATAGACTTTCCTTCACTCCAGTGGATTATCTTGGCACCATCTTCAAATATCAATTGAACATATATTTGTGAGTCTATTTGAGGACTCTTTAAATATTGCTATGACCTATATCTCTACTCTTCACCAATACCACACTGTCTGTATTATAACTTTAGAGTAAGTCTTGAAATCAAGAATTGTGCATCTTAAACTATGTTCTTTCTTAAAATATGTTTACCTTTCCATGTAAATTTTGGAACCAGCTTGCCAGCTTCTAAAGACAACCCCACTTGAATTTTGACTGGGACTATGTGGAATCTATAGATCAATTTGGGAATAATTAACATTTTAATTATACTGAGTCTTTAAATATATGCCTTCCATTTATTTAGGTCTTCTTTAAATTTCTCTCAACCATGTTCTATAATTTTCAGAGCAGATGGTTTGTATATCTGAAAAATTAATTCCCAAGTACTTTATGATTTTAGTGTTCTTAGATATGACTTTTAAAAAATTCATTTACCAATTATTTGCTGCTATTATATAAAACTACAATTGATTTTTATTAACGTTATATCCTGCAACTTGGTAAAATTTGCTTACTCTAATAGTTGACTTTTAGATTCCTGTAGATTTTCAAAGTAAATAGATTCATCATTTCCAAATGGAGACAGTGTTATCTTTTTTTTCTGATCTTCATGAATTATTTTCTCTTGCATTTTTAGCCAGGTCTATGACATACAATGCTGAATAGAAATGGTACAAGTAAGCATCTTTGTTCCCAGTCTTAGGAGAGTACCATTAAGACTTTCACAAGGAAACAGGACGTTAGGTGCAGATTTTTTATAAATGCCTCTTATCAGATGGAGGCAGTTCCTTTCTGTTCCTACTTTTCTAAGAGTTTTTATCAGGAATAGATGTTAAATTCAATCAGATGGATTTTTTTCTGATTCCAGTGAAATATCATGGTGTATCTCTTTCATTCTCTTAATATGTTAAATTATATTGATTGATTTCTTAATCTTAAGGTAACTTTGCATTCCTGAGATAAATCTCACTTGGTCAGGATATGTTATCTTTTATAAATATTGCAGGATTCAGCTGCTAGCATTTTGGTAAAGATTTTAACATTTAATTTCACGGGGAGAGTGCGTCTTTTTCTGTTGTGTCTTTCTCTGGTTTTGGTCTCAGGATAATTATGAAATCAGAAATTAAGATGAAAATTTTCTTTCTCTTCTATTTACTCAAAGCATCTGTATTAAATTTATATTGCTTCTTTTTTAACTATTTGATAGAATTTACCAAAGAAACCATATGGAATCAGAGTTTTCCTTTTGGATAGGTATTTAATGACTAATTAAATAAGGTTCTCCAGCTTATCTATTTTTTTTTCAGTAAACTTTAGTACTTTGCATCTTTCAAGGAATTTGTCCATATAATCTAAGTTGCCTAATTTGTTGACATTAGTGTTCTTAATACTCTCTTTTTATCCTTTTAATATTCATATGATTTGTGCAGAAAGCCCATTTTTCATTTCTGATATTGCTGATTTGGCTTTTCTAAATCAGTCTAGTTAGAATTCCATTACTTTTGTTGATCTTTTTAAAGAAACATCTTTTGGCTTTTTTCATTTGTCTGTTTTTTATGTCTTTGATGTCAGCTCTTATTTTATTATTTTATTTCTTCTACTTGGATTTAGTTTGCGCTCCTCCTAGTTTATTAGGATAAAACCATAGGTCATTCATTTCTAATACAAAAATAAGCTCTAAATCCCCTCTAAGAATAGTTTAGTTGTCTCCCAAAATTTTGACATACAGTATTTTTATTAACTTTCAGTTAAAACTATTTTAAATTCCCCTTGTAATTTTTTATTGGAGTCATGGATTATTTAGATGTATGCTGTTCAATTTTCAAATACTTAATATTTTGTTAAATATCTTATGTGTATTCTGCAGTTGTTGGGTGTTCTAAATATAAATTAGACTAAGGTGGAAAATTGTGTTGTTTAGATCCTTTATATCCTTACTGTTTGGGTGGTGGTTGTTTTTTGTTTTTGTTTTTTGTTTTATTTTCTGGTCTAATTGTTCCATCATTAGCTTAGAGAAGAGTTTTTTAAAACTTCTAATATTTTGGAGTGACTGTCTGTCTCTCTTTAATTCTGTGTGCCCTTGAGTACACTGAATCCCCAAGTAGGGTTGTTAGCTCATTAAAAACATGTAAAACCCTTGAACAGTGCATGGTTTATAGAAGCACTCCACAAACATTAACTAATTCTAAACAAACACTCTTTGTTTACTCAGGAAGCTAACGTAGTCTCCATTTTAGCCCTACAAGGATATTAAAATCATTCTTTAGAAGATTGCTAATGACTTTCTAACAGCCAAATCCAGTATCCCTTTACCCACACTTTATCTAGTCCAGTTCGGCTGCATTTGACACTGCTATCACCATTCCTTTCTTAAAAATGTCTCTTCCCTTGGTTTCTGTGATGTAGTAGTCTCTTTGTTATTTTGCCATCTCTCTTGCCAATCCAATTGTGCCTTATCTGCTTCACAATTAGAGGTGTTCCCATAGGATCATATGTTAAAACTTTTTTACTTTATATTTCCTCCCTTATTTTATCCACTGCCACTTTCTCAACCACCACCACCATGCATTTGGTACTCCATCTTCCTCATCTCTGAACTTTCAACTGATTGTCAGATCCATATTGTCAACTGACTAATGAATATTTTATCAGGGTAAAATCCCTGCACCCAAATTAAATATGTCTAAGTATAAACTTATTACCTTGATACCTTACTCTGAAACTTTTAATTTACTTGAGTTACATATCTATGTTGTTTGATGTACTTAATCTCTTAGTCACTCAAGCAGAAAATATCACCATTCTGAGGAAGGCAAGTGCGTATAATGGTTAGTACCAACAGCTCTAGAAATAGACTGAGTTCAAAACCTACTCTCTGGGACTCAATTCTTGCATTTGTATGGTTGGAATAGTACCTAAATGCTAGTGTTATTAGGAGTTTAATGAGACTGTGATGTATAGGGCAATTAGTACACCATACATTTTTGCCCTCCTTATAACATCTGAATTCTCCCTTGCTTCCTACATGTATTCATTGCCAAAGCCTGGCAATTGGGAGCGCTTTGTTTTCAACTGATTGTATGGTCACTTTGTTACTTTAATATTTTAGTGTATTATTTCTAGTAGAAATCTAATAGAGCCTCTTTTACTTCAATTTTGCCAATTAGAAAAAAAGTAACATCCAAAATTAAAGAATGGTTTGAAAAATACTGTAGTTACGTCAAGAAAGTGGTACTTAAATTCGCTTTGTTAAACCTCCAACAATGTCAATATGAGAGACAAATATGAGATGTAAAAAGTGCATTGTTGAAAGGATTTAAGATGCTGACTTAGGGATAGCTCATGCTGTTCTGATAATGTGAATTTCTTAGTGTAATAATTAAATCTACACTGGGATATGATGTGAGACCACCATGGGTTTTTTTTTTTTGAGAATTATGTGTTTTACAGATTAAATAAGCATGACTCAGTAATCTAACTAGTGAAATAAGCACATATTTAAACAGGTTCCCCAAATGAATACAAGTATCATTTATATAGAGAAAGATATCAAACTTTAAATTGTTTATTCTCCATCTGAAAAAATCCTTAAATTCAGCAGCTATTCAAAAAATTGGGCTTGTTAAATAAATAGTAACATTATTTCTTTTACTTCTTTATGGAAATACTTATATTCTCATCTTGATCCCTAAAAAACAATAATTCTCAGCCTAGCCACACATTAAAATCACCTACATAGTGTTTTAAAATCCCAACGCCTATGCCATACCCCAATCAATTAAATTGGAATTTGTGGGGCTGAAAAGCAGGCATCAACATTTTTAAAGGTCACTAGATGATTCCAGTGGCAGCCAGCAAATTGAGAACAGCTGCCTTTTCACTACTTGAGCCTTCATTTACCCCTGTGAGTGGTTACTAACTAATACGTAATTTGGAAAACATCCTAAATAAGTCACAAAAAGAAGTGGTCATTGTAAGTATCAGATAATAGTAGCTGCCCAGATGGTTTATAAAGGGATGAATCATTGCTTCTTTCGACAGTAATTCTCAAAACTGAAGGAGTAGTCTGGGTCCTTCTAGGAATAGCAAAAGCCAAAGGAAATTGACTTTAAGTAGATTTTTGTGAGTAGGGAAAGAATATGGGGCCGGGCGCGGTGGCTCACGCTTGTAATCCCAGCACTTTGGGAGGCCGAGGCGGGCGGATCACGAGGTCAGGAGATCGAGACCACGGTGAAACCCCGTCTCTACTAAAAATACAAAAAATTAGCCGGGCGTGGTGGCGGGCGCCTGTAGTCCCAGCTACTCGGAGAGGCTGAGGCAGGAGAATGGCGTGAACCCGGGAGGCAGAGCTTGCAGTGAGCCGAGATTGCGCCACTGCACTCCAGCCTGGGTGACAGAGCGAGACTCCGTCTCAAAAAAAAAAAAAAAAAAAAAAGAATATGGGTTTGAAGCCAACAGAACCTTTATTGAATTTCAGCTGTGCCGTTTTAACTGATTATGTTACAATAAACAAATCACTAGACCATTCTGAGCTCCCTCATCTACATAAGGCTATATTTTTGTTGTGAGGGTATTATGAAGTCAAAATTTATATAAATTATATAAAAGCATCTTGCATGGATTCAAGTACCATGGTAAGTGCACAACAAAGATTAGTTCCAAATTTGTCCTACCTCTATGCCTTTCCTATTCTCTGTTACTTGGACTTGGGTTTATTAAATTTAAATTAACTCATCTGTAATCAGAGTGAGCCGTTTGAAGTCTGTCATGTTTTATGCAGCCTGACTTATATTGTGGTAGACTGGTTACTAATGACTATCATGCTACTTTACTCTTTAAGCCACCTGTGACCTGGAAATCAGATGAAAATTAACTGGAACCCTCTTTAGAATTTCCTGTGTTTTCTAAAACTCTGAATGTCACAAAAAATGTACTTGGTATGGTGCGCGCGCGCACACACACACACACACACACAGACACACACACACAAACTTTCTGATGTCAAATAAATTAGGGAAAAGCAGTATACTGGGGTTACCCTATTAGAGATGTCCAGTGAAAAGTAAAATACTGAAGTTTCAGAGAAGTTCTTCAGTTAAGATGCCTTTTTACCCAGGATTTCCCAATTTTATTTGACCACCCTGCCCCACTGCAAGCACCAATCAACAATTATAGTAGTCCAAGTCCAAAGAGCATAGATTGAGAATACTAATGAATGATATTATTGACGACTAGCCAAAAGCAAGAAAATTAATTTGATATGCTCCTCCTTTGTCATTGCAAGAGACCTCATTCCGAGCCAACTCTAATCAAAGGAGGAAGCCAAAAAGGTGTGGGAGAGATTTTAAATTTTGAGATGAAATGTTAAATTAGAGATTTAAAGTTAAAAGTGTCATCAGTATCCTGGCTACGTGTGCTGTTAAATTTTTTATAACTTCAGCTGGGCTTCGTGGCTCATTTATAATCCCAGCACGTTGGGAGGCCTAGATGGGAGGATCACTTGAAGCCTGGAGCTCGAGACCAGCCTGGTCAACATAGTGAGACCCATCTCTATTCTAAATGAATGAATGAATCAATGAATGAATGAATGAAACATAACTTTAAAAGTTTTTTTGAACTTTAATGTATTACATGTGAACATAGTATCTAATATCTCACCCAGCAAGGCAACTTCACTGTGTGGCAAAAAATTATACAATCAAATCCATTGTTTTCTTATTTTGTAACCTGAAAAATGGAAAGTAATGGAGGTAGTATAAAAGAGAGGTGATAAGATCTAAAAAAAGAATAAAAGGTTTGCAGAAATACTGCCAAATATGACAAAATGTATAAGGGTTGTCAGATAAAATATAGGACAGCAGGCTAAATTTGAATTTCAGATAAACAATACATATTTTTGTCAGTATAACCATGTCCCATGCAATATCACAGACATACTAAAAAATGATTCATTGTGTATCTGAAATTCAGATTTAACTGAGCATTCTTATTCTTTCATTTGCTAAACCGGGCAACCTCAATGTGCTATCTACATTGCATCAAAAATGACGTACATTGAATATAAGCAAAAAAAAAGATACTTTTTTAGTTTTCAAACATTGGCATGCCAAAAGTAATAAAGAAAGAGAGACAACTTGGATTTTTTGCAAACAAATGATAAAAATTAGGACCAGCCTGAGAATTCAGAACAGCTGATTTGGCTACTACTTAGGATAGTAATATTCAAGGGAGAAAATGGAAAACTAAAAAGCAAATCTTAATTAAATTTTGCATGAACTGAGTAGAGAAATAAAGATTGACAGTGTGAAAAATAGGTACAAAAGCTATTTCAAACTGCAATTTATTTGTGTTATGAATCAATAAATAGCTTTTATTTGAATAAATGTAAAATTCCTTTAGCATAAAACTGAAGATAAGCCAAGAGAGAAATCTATGCACAAGAGACAACATGAACTTCATTATACTTAAGTCAACACGTGAGAATTGTGCTGTCAGAGAACTATTTCTAAAAATAAAAAAGTTAAATGTATGCCAGTGTTATGAATTCATTCATTATAAATATGAGATGTTTTCCTTTTATGTTTATATTAGAAGGATATGAAGTAATCAGAAATTCATTTGAAAACTAAATTGTACAAATGGTATTGATTTGTATTTTATTTTAATATTTGTACTCTTCAGTTTTATATATACAGAATCTCTGAAGTATCTAACTAATGGGAAAAAATAGAAACACAGAATACAACTGACAATTTACTTTGTCCTTGCTTGGAAAGAACATTTTAAAATAATGAAAATTAAATTATTTCCAAATAACTCTTAAACAAATGCAGACAACCTTCCCCTCACCAGATATTCTCTCTTTGGTTGTAGTTTAACCTAGTGATACTAATAGACAATAAATATCATTTTAACAACCCTGAAAATTATGTATTTTTTTTACTTTCTTGATAAATTCTTAATAGAGCAAATAATCATGTGTAATTTAACCCTCTTCAGTAATTTGCTAAGATTAAAAATACTGATTTATACTCTGATAATGATATTTTACAAAATTTGTTAATACATGGAAAATTAATGGTTTTGGGCAAGGGTTAGTGACATTTTTAACCTTCTGGTCAAATAAATCTACCAAATGTCAATTATTGGACTTCTTCTTTATTGAAGCATCCTTGTTTTCTTGATTTGTTTTTCACAGTTGATAATTTAATGTACAAGCCAAATCTATCCTAATAATATTTTCGTGTGCTTCTGGACAATAATCAGAAACAGTTACACTATTTCTGAAAAAGTATTGCACTATCAGTAGAGCAGTTCCTGCCACAACTATCTCTAGGAAAGCTTCTTATAATACATTAGTCTAGAAGAAGATGCTGAGTTATCCTGATGTGCCTAATTGCCTAAACATGAAGAACTTTTAAAACTGAGACTTACTTTCACTAAATCTTTATTTGTCCCAAAAGTGAAGCCCCACAAGGAATAAAACAATGAACCATTTGCTGTGTATTGTCCTCCAAGATGACAATAACTATCCTCTCTCCTCCAATGTGGCAACCTCCAGATTCTATGCCTTTAGACATTTCTGTGGGCCTCAAACGTTTTCTACAATATTAGGTCTTTGCAGGAAATCCATAGTTTTATAGTTCAGAACCAAGAAGCTCTGAGTTTATGATCCCTCAACTTCTCAATGCAGGTGAAAGGATTTGAGAGAAAACATCTATGCTGTCACCTCAGGGTTAGAGATCTTAACTTTCTGTAAATTTGTGGCGTGGTTTATCCCAACCTATCTAGCAACATACGTGCTTTGTCTTTCCAACTGAGTCGTAAACTCTTTGGAAGCAAGGTCTATACTTCATTCTTACTCTTCAGAGCCCCAGAGCACCAGGTTCATACTTGCTGGGAGATCATTAATAATTCAGAAATTAATACTAAGGAGTCAAACGCATCTTTCTTTCATTTATCTCAGGAACTTTCTCCAGTCCAGGCCAGCGTTCCTTGCATTCCTTGCAGCAAGACTCAGGAACCCAAACGAGTGTCTTTTTCGTCTAACACCCTCACAAGCCCCTTGAGGCTCTTTTTCCCTAAAACTCGCTGCTGGGTGCTTTAACTCAATTATTACAGGTCTCCACTGACTTCCAGTTAAGGATTTGGATTAACTATAAAACTGCTATATAATTGTCCTTGAATATTAGAATATAAAACTATAATATATTCCCCACCCTTAATCTGAATTCTTTCCTTCTGGGTATACATGATGCCAAAGTAAATCACTCGTACAGCTCTATGTCATTTATTTACCCATAAGCATACCAATAAAAATAAGCAACATGGAGTAATTAGTAATAAAATTCTAAAATACTATTGATATTTAGAGTTAATCAACATAGTTTGGAGTAATCGCTCCTTCTTTGAAATTCCTTTTGCTGCCCTCCTCCTCCCTGAGCCACAACTCCTGACTCCACTCTCCAGATGACATCTGATAGCACCGTACTCTGAAACGAATCCAAACCCTCTTCTCAGAGTTTACAATAGGACAGAGTGCTATTGAGTAAATTAACTGCTGTATGAAGCCAGGCAGTTGAACAGAAAGGTTATAAAACACTGGGGCCAGGACTGAAAACAGAAGGTTAGTAAAGGGAAAGAGGAGCAAAGAAAAATGTAGATGGGAGAGACCACTAGGATCTGGAAAGATAGTAAGAGATCTTCCTTTCCAGTCTCCTTTCCAGTCC
Organism: Hylobates moloch; assembly: GCF_009828535.3. Lineage (NCBI taxonomy): Eukaryota > Metazoa > Chordata > Mammalia > Primates > Hylobatidae > Hylobates > Hylobates moloch. The sequence goes on along the minus strand of NW_026652279.1, from coordinate 69,694,224 downwards.
TCCGAGTAGCCCAGCTATACTTTGTTTCCTGCCTGATATGATATGGCTGTGTCCTTACACAAATCTCATCTTCATTGTAGCTCCTATATTTCACAGGTGTCATGGGAGGGGCCTGTAGGAGGCAACTGAATCATGAGCGTGGATCTTTCCCATGCTGTTCTCATGATAGTGAATAAGTCTTATGAGATCTGATGGTTTTATAAAGGGGAGATCCCCTACTCAAGCTCTCTTGCCTGCTCCCATGTAACATGTGCCTTTGCTCCTCCTTTGCCTTCTGCCATGATTGTGAGGTCTCAGCCACACGGAACTTTGAGTCCATTAAACCTCTTTTTTAAAATAAATTATCCAGTCTCAGGTATGTCTTTGTTGGCAGCATGAGAACAGACTAATATACTGCCCCTGTGTGATGTGAAGTCACTTGTTGATGACCTCTTTTTCTTAAGCTGATTTAATTGAATTTCATTTTTTATAAACAGTCATGCCCTTCATAAACCCAGTTTAATTCAGTTAATAACATGAACTTGCAGAAAGTCTGAATTGGTGACATATATTTCTAAGCGAATAATGTTCTACATTATGGAGTCTAAAAAGATGTTTCAAAATCTGTTTGATACACATCTCCTATCATTTTTTGCACAATTCACATACTTTTCATATATATTGCAAAACTAAATATCAATCCAAAGGATATAAGTATTGTCAAATTATGGAACAGGAGGACAAAAATTGTAAGATTAAATTGGACTACAGCAAGATTTGAAAATGGCAAATCATTTCCTTTTGGACGTTCCATACAGCTAAAAAGTCTTTTGATAGTATGCTGGCTTCTTAAAAATAAAGTCAATAGACATATTCCAGGGACACTAGATAATAATGTCTTTAGGATAATAATCGGCAACACACCTTATTTGGAACAACTTTTGCAAGAAGACACTAAACAACCAGAGGATTAACACAAATGCCTGAGATTATATCCACAAAGCACTAATTTTAGATGGCTTACACAACACAAAATTTAGCAAGGAGTATTAAGGCAAGGAATGTGCCTGTGAATTCTTCTTCAAGTCAGTGCCAAAAGCTTATTGACTAAGGCTGTTTATACCCGGATTAGAGCCACATCAGCTGAAACTAACACTCCACCTTCTTCCCTTAGTTCCCTTGCATCTCAGATGGCCTATTAAATTCTTTACTAAAATGTCCTTTAGGGACTTCATATTATGTCTTCCTCCTCCTAGACATAATAGGACATTAGAAGAGTCTCTTATTGCATTCAGACTACTATAACAAAATTCCATAAACTGAGTGGCTTATAAACAACAGAAATCTATTTCTCACAGTTTGCAGGCTGGGAAGTCCAAGAGCAAGTCACCAACAGATTCGGTGTCTATATTCCTCATAGACTGCCATCTTCTCACTCTAACCTCATGTAGTGGAAGGAGCCAAGGACCTTTCTCAAGCCTCTTTTATAAAGACACTAATCCCATTCACGAGGGCTTTGCCCCCATGACTCAATCACCTACCAAAGACCTCCCCTCCTAATACCATAACCTTGGGAATAAGGATTTCAATGTATAAATTTGGGTAGACATAAACAATTCACACCGTGGCAGAAAGATATCAGAACTGTTACATAACTAACTTCTGGATCAGTCTTTCCCACTTTTGTGAGCTTTTTCTATCCAAAGAAGAAAATTGATGGCTAAATGTGATGTCTTATGTCTGTTGCATGTTAAACTTCACCTTTGATAGAAAAATAATGGTCTGTCACATGAACACTTTTTGCACTGTGATTTCTTAACCTCATTTTATGACAATTAATATTGGGCAGAAAATGATATATTAGTTAAATTTTAAGTTGATGACTCAATTCAAGTGATTTTTTTCATCTTCATTAGTGATTTAAGAATTAAAATAAATACTTGCTGATTAATTACATTATTTTACATACTTCTTAAGACTCGTAAGATAAAAGATAACTGCTTTGTCAGGGCATGGAAAATTTCTTAAGTACATTAACTCATATACTCTTAATTAGTTAAGAGTAGAATACCATCACACATTTTACAAAAATACCTTGTGCTTCCCCACAACAAGACATATAATCCAACAATGTTCCTTTTCTACTCTCATACGGCTACGGAGGATTTCCAAGAAATAATTTGCATTAACTCATATACTCCCACTTTATACTCTTAATTAGTTAAGAGTATATGAGTTAATGCAAATAAATTAAACCTACAAATGAAGTTTGCTTACAGAATTATTTACATAATTTATTGACTTTGAAAAGTTCTACTACATACAATGAAAATATTAAGTCTATCCTAATAGTAAAGAAATTTAAATAGAAATTGGTTGAATGACATTTGTTTAACTCTTTTGCTTATAGTACCTCTTCTGAATGAAAACATCAATACCTCAGCCAGGCACAGTGGCTTGCATCTGTAATCCCAGCACTTTGGGAGGCCAAGGTGGGCAGATCACTTGAGGTCAGGAGTTTAAGATCAGCTTTGCCAACATTTTGAAACTCTGTCTCCACTAAAAATACAAAAATTAGCCGGGCATGGTGGCACACTCCTGTAATCCCAGCTACTCAGGAGGCTGAGGCAGGAGAATCACTTGAACCAGGGAGCAGAGTTTACAGTAAGCTGAGATTGTGCCACTACACTCCAGCCTGGGTGACAGAGTGAAACTCTGTCTCAAAAAATAAAAGAATACAGGGAAAGTGGTACCTCGAGGAGTGATATGGCTTGGCTGTGCCCACCCAAACCTCAAATTAAAGCTGCCATAATTCCCACGTGTCAATTGAGAGATCCGGTGGGAGGTAATTGAATCATGGCGGGGGCGGGGGTAGGTCTTTCCTGTGCTGTTCTCATGATAGTGAAAAAGTGTCACAAGATCTGATGGTTTTATAAAGGGGAGTTCCCCTGCTCATGCTTTCTCTCTTGCCTGGCACCATGGAAGACATGCCTTTCACCTTCTGCCATGATTGAGTGGCCTCCCAAGCCATGTGGAACTGTAAGTCTATTAAACCTCTTTTTCTTTATAAATTGCCCAGTCTCAGGTATGTGTATTAGCAGTGTGAGAACAGACTAATACAGCAAATTTGTACCAGTTTAGTAGGGCGCAGCAGTAAAGATACCTGAAAATGTGGAAGCAACTTTGGAACTAGGCAACAGGCAAAGGTTTGAACAGTTTGGAGGGCTCGGAAGACATTAAGATGTGGGAAAGTTTGGAACTTCCTGTAGACTTGTTGAATGGCTTTGACCAAAATGCTGATAGTAATTTAGACAATAAAGTCCAGGCTGAAGTAGTCTCAGATGGAGATGAGGAACTTGTTGGAAGCTGGAATAAAGGTGACTCTTGCTATGTTTTAGCAAAGAGACTGGTGGCATTTTGCCCCTGCCCTAGAGATTTGTGGAATTTTGAACCTGAGAGAGATGATTTAGGGCATCTGGCAGAAGAAATTTTTTTTTTTTGAGATGGAGTTTCACTCTTGTTGCCCAGGCTGGAGTGCAATGGCACGATCTTGGCTCACTGCAACCTCCAGCTTCCAGGTTCAAGCAATTCTCCTGCCTCAGCCTCCCAAGTAGCTGCAATTACAGGCACCTAACATCACGCCCAGCTAATTTTTGTATTTTTAGTAGAGACAGGGTTTCACCATGTTTGTCAGGCTGGTCTCAAACCCCTGACCTCGGGTGATCTCCCACCTTGGCCTCCCAAAGTGCTGGGATTACAAGTGTGAACCACCACACCTGGCCAGGCAGAAGAAATTTCTAAGCAGCAAAGAATTCAAGAGGTGACTTAAATGTTAAAAGGATTCAGTTTTATGTATTCACAGGATATGGTTTGGAATTGGAACTTAAGTTTAAAAGGGAAGCAGAGCATTAAAAGCTTGGAAAATTTGCAGCCTGACAAAGTGGTAGGAAAGAAAAATCCATTTTCTTTTTTTTTTTTCTTTTTTTTATTATTATACTTTAGGTTTTAGGGTACATGTGCACAATGTGCAGGTTTGTTACATATGTATCCATGTGCCATGTTGTTTTGCTGCACCCATTAACTCGTCATTTAGCATTAGGTATATCTCCTAATGCTGTCCCTCCCCCCTCCCCCCACCCCACAATAGTCCCCAGAGTGTGATGTTCCCCTTCCTGTGTCCATGAGTTCTCATTGTTCAGTTCCCACCTATGAGTGAGAACATGCGGTGTTTGGTTTTTTGTCCTTGTGATAGTGTACTGAGAATGATGTTTTCCAGTTTCATCCATGTCCCTACAAAGGACATGAACTCATCATTTTTTATGGCTGCATAGTATTCCATGGTGTATATGTGCCACATTTTCTTAATCCAGTCTATCGTTGTTGGACATTTGGGTTGGTTCCAAGTCTTTGCTATTGTGAATAGTGCCGCAATAAACATACGTGTGCATGTGTCTTTATAGCAGCATGATTTATAGTCCTTTGGGTATATACCCAGTAATGGGATGGCTGGGTCAAATGGTATTTCTAGTTCTAGATCCCTGAGGAATCGCCACACTGACTTCCACAATGGTTGAACTAGTTTACAGTCCCACCAACAGTGTAAAAGTGTTCCTATTTCTCCACATCCTCTCCAGCAGCTGTTGTTTCCTGACTTTTTAATGATGGCCATTCTAACTGGTGTGAGATGGTATCTCACTGTGGTTTTGATTTGCATTTCTCTGATGGCCAGTGATGAGCATTTTTTCATGTGTTTTTTGGCTGTATAAATGTCTTCTTTTGAGAAGTGTCTGTTCATGTCCTTTGCCCACTTTTTGATGGGGTTGTTTGTTTTTTTCTTGTAAATTTGTTTGAGTTCATTGTAGATTCTGGATATTAGCCCTTTGTCAGATGAGTAGGTTGCAAAAATTTTCTCCCATTCTGTAGGTTGCCTGCTCACTCTGATGGTAGTTTCTTTTGCTATGCAGAAGCTCTTTAGTTTAATTAGATCCCATTTGTCAATTTTGGCTTTTGTTGCCATTGCTTTTGGTGTTTTAGACATGAAGTCCTTGCCCATGCCTATGTCCTGAATGGTATTGCCTAGGTTTTCTTGTAGGATTTTAACGGGAAAAACCCCTTTTCTTAGGAAAAATTTAAGCTGGCTACAGAAATTTAAAATAACTAATGTAGAGCCAAATATTACTCTCCAAGACAATGGGAAAAATGTCTCCAGGGCATGTCAGAGACCTCTGTGGCAGCCCCTCCCTTCACAGGCCCAGAGGCCTAGAAGGTAAAAATGGTTTCCTGGGCTAGGCCAAGGGCCCCCCTGTTGTGTGCATCCTAGGGACTTGGTACTCGGCATCCCAGCCACTCTAGCCACGGCTAAAAGGGACCAAGGTACAGCTTGGGCTATGGATTCAGATGGTGCAAGCACCAAGCCTTGGCAGCTCTCACGTGGTATTGAGCCAGCAAGTGCACAGCAGTCAAAAATTGAGGTGTGGAAACCTCCGCCTAGATTTCAGAAGATGTATGGAAACACCTGGATGTCCACCCAGAAGTTTGCTGCAGGAATGAAGCCCTCATGAAGAACCTCTGCTAGGGCAGTGTAGAAGGGAACTGTGTGATTGAAGTTCTCACACAGATTCCCCACTGGGGCACTGCCTAGTGGAGCTGTGAAAAGAGGACCGCTATCCTCCAGACCCTGAAATGGTAGATCCACCAACAGCTTGCATCTGTGTGCCAGGAAAAGCCACCGACACTCAATGTCAGCCTGTGAAAGCAGCCGGGAGGGAGGCTGTACCCTGCAAAGCCACAGGAGCAGAGCTGCCCATGGGAACCTACCTCTTGCATCAGCATGACCTGGATGTGAGACAGGGAGTCAAAGGAGATCATTTCACAGCTTTAAGATTTGACTGCCCTGCTGGATTTTGGACTTACACAGGGCCTGTAGTCCCTTTGTATTGGCCAATTTCTCCCATTTTGAATGGGTGTATTTACCCAGTGCCTTTACCCCTACTGTATCTAGGAAGTAACTAACTTGCTTTTTATTATATGGGATCACAGAAGAAGGGACTTGCCTTGTCTCAGATGAGACTTTGGCCTGTGGACTTTTGCGTTAATGCTGAAATGAGTTAAGATTTGGGGGAACTGTTGGGAGGGCATGATTGGTTTTGAAATGTGAGGACATGAGATTGGGAAGGGCCGGGGTGGAATGATATGGTTTGGCTGTGTCCCCATCCACATGTCGAATTGTAGCTTCTATATTTCCCACGTGTTGTGGGAGAGACCCAAAGGGAGGTAATTGAATCATGGGGGCACATCTTTCTCATTCTGTTCTCATGATAGTAAATAAGTGTCAAGAGATCTGATGGTTTTATAAAGGGAAGTTCCCCTGCACATGCTCTCTCTCTCTTGCCTGCTGCCATGTAGACATGCCTTTTGCCTTCTGCCATGATTGTGAGGCCTCCCCAGCCACGTGGAACTGTGAGTCTTTTAAACCTCTCTTTCTTTATAAATTACCCAGTCTCAGGAGGTATATCTTTATCAGCAGTGTGAGAACAGACTAATTCATGGAGGATGAGAGGTAAATGTAGGTTGCAACATTAAGCAGAGTAGTGGGAATTTGAGCAAAGATTTGAAGGAGTTGGAGTTAATTAACCAAGTGGTTATCTCAGGTAAGATATAGGGGAACAGCTAGAACAATAGTTCTAAGTTAAGCATGTATCTGAATCCTCTGGTGGGGGCAGGGGTTGAAACACATTGATGAGTTTCATTCCCAAAGTTTCTGATTCAGTGTCAAGGATGGGGACAAGAATTTACATTTCTTAAAGTTCCTAAGTGATGCTGATGCTGTTGATCCAGAAACTACACTTTGAAAATTGCTGAGGTAGAGGAAAAGCCCAAAGTGTGAAAGTACACGAGAAATACAAATGTTTCCCTGAGCGAGGGCCACGCAGGGAATAGCTGGAGCCATTCTAAAATAATTTTACACAAGACGGCTCCCTTCAGAGCCTGTGGGCTGAGAACCAAAAAACTGTGTACTAAGGGCAGAGTTTTTGTGATCAATTGGAAAAGATAAGACTCTGCCTTGAAATTCTCACTTTCTCTCAACTAATGAAATTCACCCTTGTTTTCAAGACACGGATTCCTTCCCTTATAATCTAAACTTATTTCCCTATTGGTGTCTTTATTTACATTTGACTTTAGCTACTTTTCTGGTAGAATATCTGCAGCTCCCTAGTTACCATGTGCTTCCCCACAGCAAGATATATAATCCAACAATGTTTCTTTTCCACTCTAATATGGCTACTGAGCATTTCCAAAGAAACACTGCACAGTAGTATAGACTGATACCTATTCAACTTTAAATGATACACAGAATTTGTTTATCTACCTTTGTTCACCTTCCTTCCTATAGCAACTGTGCTGAATGTTCCTCTTACCTTCCTGATCCCTGCCTCCTCCCCTTCCACAGATGACACTACCTTCCATCCAAAGAGAAAATAGAAATGATGATACATGAAGTTTCTGCCATTTTCTACCAACACCTTAACACATACATGCTCACACAGTCACCAGTTGTAAATTTACTTCCTTCACTTACCTTCTTTCTGGCCTCAAATAAGACAAGGCAAGATACTTGGAAAAGTGTTTGACATCAACTGAAGTATTCAATAAATTTGATTGATTCGTTTCACTCTTTTTTTTAAAATAGGTAACAATGGCCAAGCATAGTGACTCACACCTGTAATCCTAGTACTTTGAGAGGCCGAAGCAGGAGGATCACTTGAGCCCAGGAGCTTGAGATTAGCCTGGGCAACATGACAAAACCCCGTCTCTACAAAAATTAGCCAGATGTGCTGGGGAGTGCCTGTCATCTCAGCTACTAGGGAATCTGAGGTAGGAGGATCACCAGAGCCCAGGAGGTTGACTCTGACACGTGCTGTGATCATGCCACTGCACTGCAGCCTGGGTGACAGAATGAGACCCTATCTCAAAAAATACAATAAAATAATAAAAAGTAAGTAACAAATGCATAATGGGTGCAAAATTTTACAGTCTGTCCAAACTGTTTTCTTAGACACACATTCCCTGGAGATAATCACAGTTAACCACCTCTTGTGTATCTTTCTAGAAATATTCCATATACAAATAAGCAAGTACATTTATAAATTGTTTTTACAAAAATAGTAAACTGCCATGTACACTTTTCAGCATTAATTTTCACTTTACATTTTCACTTTAAAATATGTTTTGCAAATTCTTTCATATCAAAATATAAAGAGCTGCTTTGTTCATTTTATGTATATACGATAACTTATCTGCCTACTTCTACTGATATACATATTCATTTCTACCACATGCAAATATACTTATAGGGAAAGTTCTTAGAAATGGAATGACTGGATAAAAATGATTGCCATATTGTTTCCATGGGGTTACCAATCTATGTCAGCAATGTGTAAGTGTGCATGCTTTTCCTCACCCTCAATTAACACACAGTGTTTTTCATTCACCCATTCATTTATTAAATAATTTTTGAGTGACTAGCAGGAACCAAATTTTGTTCTAGGCCCAGGGATTAAAGTCTCCACCCTTCTAGATCTTACATTCTAATGAAGGAAGACATATAATAAATTATAAATGGTGGTTAAATTTGTAATTCAAATTTTTACTTTGCCAGATTTACATATATCAAAGTATCTTTGTGTTTTACAAAAATCAATTTTCTCAACTTAAAGTTTCCATCTATTGCTTGCCTTTTTTAAAATTTCTAAATTTTAAGTTTTTTTATTAGTAACCAAATCTTTTAAATGAGCACTTCACATACATTTTCCCAATTTCTTCATCTTTTCTTCATCCTTCAATATATTGTCTTCACCAATCTCTGGTGACTATAGGTGCACAAGGTTGTGATTAATCATCTATGTCTTTTGAATTACATTTCAATCCAAATCTGCCATCTAGAAAATTCCATGTGGGCTATCTCATGATACCTTAGTCTCAATGTGTTTGAAACTACTTATTACTTTCCCCTGAGCCTATATCCTTTTCGATCCCTTCTAAACCTCCTTTTCTTGTGTTCCCAATCATGTAAATGACATTATCATCCACTAGTTGCCCATCAAGTAACAGAGGAATCAAACCTTCTTCCTCAAGTCTTACCTCCTCCCCTCTAAAAATAAGCTATAGAATCGTGTCATACACTAAAGAAGCTTAAACCTGTTTTCTTTCCATCACCTTGTTTCATTTTTTTGTCTAAAGTCTCATTGTCTCACATCTCAACTACTTAATAATAATACCTGACCTGGCACAATGACTCACACCTGTAATCCCAGCACTTTGGGAGGCCAAGGCAGGCGGATCACCTGAGGTTAGGAGTTCAAGACCAACCTGGCCAACCCCATCTCTACTAAAATACAAAAAAAAAAAAAAGTAGCCAGGCATGGTTGTGTGCACCTGTAATCCCAGCTACTCAGGAAGCTGAGGCAGGAGATTGGATTGAACCCAGGAGGCAGAGGTTGCAGTGAGCCGAGATTGCACCATTGCACTCCAGCCTGGGTGACAAGAGCAAAACTCCATATCAAAAAAAAAAGTAATAATAATCCCTATCATGGTCTCTAATCTTTACCTATTCTGCTTCATCTTCAGTGGCTCTCCATTGCCTCCAAGATTGTGGTATGTAAAGAGCTTCCTTTCCATTCAACTTTTCAATCCTCGACTGCCATAACCTATTCAAATTATTCTCCTACCATACTCTTTCTGGTATTACAACTTTGCAAATTCTATTTCTTCTCCCAAAAAGGCTCTCTCTGCAGCCTACTCCCCCCAACCATCTATTGACTCAATAAACTCGTTATTCAAGCCTAGCTTAAATTTAAAACTCCAGTGTAACATCTTTTCTACTCCTCCCAGGCAACACTGCTATAACCATCTATGCATAATAATGGCTTTTAAGAAACACATTCACTAATAAATACACTGCATAAGCTACTTCACAGTATAAATTGTGCTTTGTATCTCATGTGGATGCAAGGGATTTCAAGAGATCCAGGCTTAAATACTCACTGCCGCCTGTCCAGTGAGAAAATAAAAATAAAAATTACTTCCTGAAAACTCCTGTAAAATTACTAGGATTCACTTGCCTTTGGACACATGCCCTACTAAACTAATCATTATTATTAGTTAACAATCATTGCCAGGGAGTTATGATTTTTATTATCCATCAGGTTCATAATGGGAAATACCGACAGCATGCTTAAATTAGGATAATGCAGAAGGAACATATTGATATAAGAACTATTTACAAAGATGTGGTGTGGGGAAGGGAGCTTAATCAATAGTCTAGGCAGGCTGCCTGTTCACCATGGCCAGGTATGAACTTAGATGTCAGAATTACACATGACCAGCACCCAGAGACAAGTCCCAAAGAACCACCAGTGCCAATCTCGTGTGAGAGACAACTCTTAAGCATCAGATGATAAGTGCTTATGCCACTGCTGAAACCTCATCTGCTCATCAGGCAACCAGGGAAACTAATTTCCATGCAGAAGCCATGCCCAGATCCTATTACCCACCTCACTGTTGCCAACGGGCAACATCTTTGCAGAACTTGTGGCCTCAAGTAGAGAAAATGTCTTAACAACAACTATATTATTCATCATGCTGAATCCTCCCTCAGCTTCTGCTGATATCTCAGCAGAATATTTTAAAATCCGCCAAGATTTTTCCATATTCAGTATTTCTGTTATCAATGCATGTTAAAGTAAGAGAACAATTTTTCCATAGTTTTGACTGGCTCATACTAATGAGTCTATTTCAGAGTGCATGTTATTAAATTTGCTGCTTGTTATAGTCTTAATATTTTATGTACCAACTGGTGTAGAAGCATTTCTATATTTTTATCAACAAATATGGCCGCTAGTATCTCTACTAGTATAAGAAAAAAAGGTTTAGATGCCTGGCAATCTTTTTTTAAAAAATGACTACCAGAATGCATTTATCTCATCATATTGCAGTGATTCCTATATGTAATAGTGAGCTATTTGAGAAAATGTTTTATGGCATATTGATTTTTATATCCAGGGTGCCAACTATAATGCTGGAACTAAATAAATGTTTGCAGAGTAGGTGTATGTGTCTTTTCCTGAACTACTGATAAGCAATATTCTTCTTGATTGCATGAGCTGCATCTTTTATGCATATGTACTACATATAGAAACCAATACACACTGTATTGCTTAATAAACATTGATTGATTGATGCTCAAAACTTAGGGAACAAGTTCAGAGGTTTAGCATTTATGTTCTCCAGTATTTTTTAATTCCATTCAGATGACAGTTCAGATTTGTTCTGTGCTAAGTCACAAATAGGGAATATATACATCCATCATCCTTTAACCATGTCATTTTTGAAATATCCAACATATTCTATAATATTTTATAATTTTATCTGAAACATGAATTTTATTAGTATCTGTCTCGAGTGTACTTATTAAAATACTTTCAACCTAGAGATAATAATTGCTACTCTTATAGGAGTAACCAAAGTCAATGAAGTCTAAAGGTAATCAGAGTAACTTAATCAGAGTAACTGAATAAGAACTTCTTAAGTTTAAAATGCTAGTCCAAAAATCTTGGAGAAAATGAATGCTTCAAAAATCTCCAAAAAGGAGAAAAAATCCAAATCTCAAAAAAAAAAATACAAATCTTGCAAAAATCCAAACTTTGGAATCCAAGATTTGGATTTTTCTCCAAAAATCTTGGAGAATTGATACTATTTGGTATTAATTTCAGTACTCTCAAAGGGTAAAAAGAATGTTAAGTCAAAGTACTTAAAGAAAGTTCTCCTTTCTTATCATTCAAATATAGACAAATGTGTCCTAATTATCTTGGAGCTGAATCTCAATATGTTAGTATGTTAATTATGTCCCATCCTTCAGTGTGTATCTTTGCATTCCATGATAATTTACTGTATAAAACAGGAAGAAACAAGATATTGTATTCTACAGCATTAAGTAAAGCCAATAAAATAAAATAAAAATAGAAAGATACCCTTCTTATTTAAAATCATGGACTTTTTAAACTTTAGATAAAGCCAGTGTACAGTGCTACTAAACATACTAAACAAGTCTCAGCCAATCACTGCCTGCCTTATCCAAGTTTAAAAGGTATGTTTTTTCTCATATTTTAGTTGATAGCCTTGGTTAGTGAGCAAACTGGAAGACCAGATTGCATTTGAGCAGAGCTCCAAATCGTGGCCATATAACATCTGCCTTGTGTTGAGTGCTGAACATTCTGTAATACCATTAATTGAAGATGACAAATCAACTGCCCAATTTCAACTGACAGCAATTAGCACTCACACTATGTTACTAGGCTTCTGCTTTATGTACCAGCCCCACCAAGCCATGAGTGCCCAATAAATGTCAGTATTAATCATTTGTCTTGTTTATGCTACTCAGTTAATCAGCTGGTACTTATTAAGCCTACCTGATGTAAAATGTACGTTAAGTATAAAGCTTAAGAGAATCAAAAGAGAAAAAGTAGATTAAAGATTAAAGAAGAGAATGAATACTTTTAATTTAACATATTTACAAAAGAAAAATAGAATACAATGGAAAGGCATACATTATGATCAGGTGAAATACCTTTTATTCCATTAATTACATTTGTACAAAATATAAGTAACAGTCTAATTCCTGGTGCTAGTAAAAAAACAAAAATAGAGGAGAGGGAAATAAATGTGTTGTACTTGAAATTGCTTAAACTGTGCCAGCTCAGCTTGGTTAACTAATTATTATGGATCAAAAAAAAATCTAGCTGGACACCATGGCACACACCTATAATCCCAGTTATTCAGGAGGCTGAGGAATTCAAGTCAAGTCTGGGCAACATAGCAAGACCCCCATCTCTTAAAAAAAACTGAAGCTGTTAAATCAAATATCATTACTAAAATTAATTTTCTTTTGAACATCACAACAGCTTTCAATAAGTTTTAATACACCCTAAGCACGTTATATTTTTCTAAATAATTTAACATAATGTTTTTATTCATGTTTAAGAAAAATAGCTATTGTCACCCCCCATTTTGAGATAGAACTTGTCCAACCCAATATTTTTCCCTAGATTAAGATATTTATCAGATAGCTAACTTTACAAACAAAAGTTTTAAAATATTTTTCATATCATGCACATAGTTAAATATCAACTTTTTAGTAATTTTCCAGTAAGGGCACAGAATATCCAGATTCTTTGTCTAGTTCCTGGTGATAACCACTTACATAATATATTACTATATCCAGTGTCACTATGGAGCAAACTATTTGCCTTGTTTATTACTCAAGGAGAGGGAATGGTAGTCAAGGCGGAGGAAAAGATCATGACCATAATCTTTCAAAATTTCCATCTCTAGCTTGCTAACATATTACCTGTTTTTCATTTTAACTTATATAATAGGAGAGTACACCATTCCTCATTTATGGTAATTGTACATTATTTCCTCCCACCATCCCCTTACATATTGTAGAATTAGAAAACTTGATATTAGACAATGATGGTACTATAGATACCATCAAAGGAAGACTGGGGTAAAAATTAAAATGCTTTTTACCCAGCTAGACTTATTTCATAACTATTATCAACATTAACCACAATCCTAAAGGTAGAGTTGCTAGCCCTATGCTCCAGATGACAAATAAAAATATTAAGTTTTTTAGAAGCCAGGTACCTAACAGATTTATATATAATCTTCAACAACCCTTCATAATGTTTGACATTTATTTTTTCCCTCTACAGATAATGAAGCTGTGCCTTTTTTTTTTGTTTTTTTTTTTTGAGACAGAGTCTCACGCTGTCGCCCAGGCTGGAGTGCAGTGGTGCAATCTCAGCGCACTGCAAACTCCGCCTTCTGGGTTCACGCCATTCTCCTGCCTCAGCCTCCTGAGTAACTGGGACTACAGGCGCCCGCCAGCACGCCCAGCTGATTTTTTTTTTTTTTTTTGTATTTTTAGTAGAGACAGGGTTTCACCATGTTAGCCAGGATGGTCTTGATTTCCTGATCCACCCACCTTGGCCTCCCAAAGTGCTAGGATTACAGGCATGAGCCACCGCGCTCAGCCAAAGCTGAGTCTTTTAAGGCTGAAGTGACTTTCCTGAGCTCACACTATTATGTGGGGAGTCACTTCAAATGAATTTTTCTTGAAATCTAGTGTCACAGGATCCTTAAGGTGTCACTTTTCCAGCCAGAAGCCAATGTGGCTAGTGATGCCTTTGCCTTAGTTTTACTCAGACCCACTGGACTTGTTCTTACCACTCATCCTGGAAGGCTGCACTTAGCTCATGCTACTGGCCCAGATCCCATGCTTGCCAAGGGCAAACTAGATGCATAGAGGCGAGAGGTATGTGAGTGCAGGGTCCAGCCATTGCACACAGCCAGTCAAGCTGGCAGCTGCAGAGGGGCGGGCAGCTCCAGGAGTTGGCATAGGTGCCAGCTTCATGCAAGCCGGCAGCTGGATTAGATGCACCACAAGCAGGTTCCACTGTGGGCATCCACCTCTGGATGAGGGGAACGTAGTGGCACTCAGAAGCTTGAAGACTCCAGAAATCTCAGAGACCCCAAAGAGGGTGTCATCTTGAGTGCACCACTCCCTGAGCTCCCAGAAGGGCCGCAGCTCTTCTTTCCTTCTCATCACCCACAACTTGATGAGTCGGGGAGCTGTGTTTCAGTCCTGTTTGTGTTACAGCTCTTTCATTTGATGGGTCCCGAGTTCTTGGAAGTTCAGGAAGAATGATAACTAGAGAGTGAGCAAGGTAAAGGGCTGCTTTATTGAGCAACAGTACAGCTCTCAGTACAGTACAGCTCTCACTACAGTACAGCTCTCACTACAGTACAGCTCTCAGTACAGTACAGCAACAGTACAGCTCTCAGGAGACCCGGAGTGGTTAGCTCCCATCCACAGGCAGGTTGTCTGTGGCCCTCAGGGGAGAAGAGACCCGGTACCTACTATTTGCAGGCAGGTCATCCTGACATTTGTGTGGTCCTCAGCAGAGAGGAGTCCAGGAATGGATAGCTCCTTTCCACAGGAAGGTCGTCCCAATGTCTCTGTGAGTCTGGCTGAGTCCAGGATTTTTATAGGCTTCAGAAGGGAAGAAGTGAGTGCTGATTGGTTTATGGGTGGGCCTGGAAGGAGAGAGGGAGGGAGGGAAAGAAAGAGAGAGATGGGAAAGACTGAAGGTCCTATTGCTGCACCCTAATGGGCAATCAGGGACTGGAATGGAAAGAAGGATGGAAGGAAGGGAGGGAGGGAGGGAGGGAGGAAGGAAGGAAGGAAGGAAGGAAGGAAGGAAGGAAGGAAGGAAG